>NW_024081257.1:440308-486931 GCF_003009895.1 Hyaena hyaena | reverse complement strand
TGACCTGAGCTGAAATCAAGAGCTGGACGCTTAACCCACTAAGCCACCTAAGTGCCCTGGTCTGTTTTGTTCACTATTGAGTTTCTATTACTTCTGGGAGAACTAATTACATAAAAGGTGTGAAAAAACCATTTTTTTCCTGAATGAGTGAGAAAGTGAACTGAAAATTTATTTACAATGGGGCAGACCCTAGGCTGGCACTGGGGAAATTAAAGCAGTCAGTTCAACAGACATAATTCCTGCCATTATAATACGTACACACAAGCAACATGGATGGACCTTGAGGGTGTTATGCTGAGCGAAATAAGTCAGGCAGAGAAGGACAAATACCATATGTTTGCACGTATAGGAGGATTAGGAGGAACTTGACGGAGGAACAAGGGGGAGAAGAAGGGCGGAAATGGTGGGGGAAAGGGGGAGAGGCAAACCATGAGAGACTTGAATGCTGACAAAAACTGAGGACTGATGGATGTGGGGGGGGAGGGGGGATGGGCATGGAGGAGGACACTTGTGGGGATGAGCACTGGGTGTTATGTGGAAACTAATTTGAAAATAAACTATTAGAAAAAAAAATAGTACGTACACACATAAGCAGTGAATAATACAAAGTAAGTTAAATATTATCAGGCCTACATGAGACTGGATTTGTCTGAGAAAAGCGCAGAATATGGGAAAGGCTATCACATGGCCTCCCAATCTGAGTTTACAGTGTCTGGAAAGCTCTCATGGAAGAAGTAACACTGAGCTGAGATCTGGAAGGTAAGTAAGAATTATCCGGGAGAATGTGGTGAAAGGATGTGCCATCAGAGGAGAGAACAAGAGTGGAGGGTCTGAGACAGAAAGAATTCAGCACATTTAAGGAACAGAGGGAAAGGAGAACAGTGTGGCAGCAGAGCGACATACAAGGACAGGGTAGGGACACATGAAAACGGAGAGGTGGGAGGAAGATGCCATCTCTTGCAGGAAACATTAAGGATTTTACACTTTCTCCTTAGACTAGTGGAAAGTCATTTACAGCAGAAGAAGTAGCACGATTAGATTTGCTTTGTAAACTGATCACTGTGCTATGTGGATAATGAACTGGGGATAGGTAAGAACCAAGTGTCAAGGACTGATTATGAGGCCACTGCAGTGATCTAGGAATTGGGTCAGTCCATCTCAGTCTTCTGAGCTTATTGGCATTTAATCCCTGTAGTATTGACAGTTACACTTCCATTTCCAGTGTATCTGTGCCTTTTCTTTTTATTTATTTTTTTAATTTTCTTTAAAGTTTGTTTATTTTGAGAGACAGAGCAAGCAAGAGAGGGCAGAGAGGGGAGGGGAGAGAAAAACCCAGGTAGACTTCATGCAGTCAATGCAGAGCCCAATGAGGGTTGGACATTTAACTGCATAACCAACTGAGCCACTCAAGTGCCTCTTGCCTTCTCTTTTTAAATATTAATCCTACCAGAGATTTGTTCATTTTTATTAGCCTTTCAAAGGACCAATGTGAGTTTGCAGATCCACTGTATTATATGTTTATTGTTTCATATATCTATTTTTCTACTGCATGTATTTATTATCTTATTTTCACTATTGCTTCTTCCTACATTCTTTGGATATATTCAGCTATTTTTTTGAACTTCTATATTAAATTTTTAGCTAATGTATTCTAAATGGTTATTCTTTCTAATAGAGTATTTGGGCTATACATTTGTTTTACGTTGTGTACTGACATATAGTGGTTGTTTCCATTCTGTTTAAATTTTATAATTTGTATCACGATTTCTTCTTTAATCTTTTAAGTTGTTTAGAAGCATTCTTTTAAGTTTTCAGTGGTGGTTCTTCTTACTTTTAATTTTTCAGTCAACTTGCTACATTGGCAGGAAGTGGATTCTGCATGAAACATTTTTTTTTTAAATAAGTTAAAGCTAACTTTAGGGTCCACCAACTATTTTCAAAAACTTCCCATGTAGTCTTGATAAGTATGCACATTTCCCTTAGGAGTGGATGAAATCACCCAGGTAGAGAGTTCCATATGGTAAAAAAAGAAAGAAAAGCCATATTATTACCTCTTGTATAATACAAATATTTGCTGTATGTTTGAGAGTTCCTGATACACATGTATTACCATGAGCCACACAGACCTATTTACTATGTCTGTTTTACTTATCTATACTTTTACAGATTCTCTTCCCTCTTTTTAAACACCTGCCACCATTATTCCATAGCAACCACTTTTCTTCATCAAATAGCATGGACTTGTTTCTTGAAAAATCAACTAGCTCATCAACTCCTGTGGTAAAGCTCTATGATTTTCTAATTTGGTTTTGATGCCTCTCCTACATGCTCCCACAGCGCTTAACTATGTTAACAGATCACCTAATTCCCTAACCATGGTTATTCTCTCCCCTGTTAGACTATGAAGGTCCAAAGCCAGGGATATCTCAGATACTACATTTGTTTGCCTTAGTATAATGACTCAAATTTGAATTTGGATTAAATGAGTCAATGAGTCTTGTTTAAGCCCCAAATGAAAACATATTAGAGGAAGATTAATCAATTCTACAACTTGATTCTGTTATGAGAAACATGATAGAATCACTTATACTTAATTTCATCACAAGAAAAAGTTTATATTATCAAGTTGATTGTGTAAGATTAATACATTCTTTAATACACAGAATTTCTGCACAAATTATACAAAATGTTCAACTAAATAGTGGTTGCATCAAATAAAAGCTATTTTCCAATACTGAACAAAATGTCATCAAAAAGAATTTTTTTTTGTTTTGTGTTTTTAAATGAAAGGGCAGTTTATGGGCTTTTCTATATGCTCCTTTGGAGGTGGGAATAGTGAGGTACCGTTTAACCTTAAATGAGGAAAAACATGAATTCCTTCCACATGAAAACAACATCATTCACAGCTCTTTTTTGAAAACCTAATGTTTAGCTTGGATCAGTCACACCCTTTCATTCATTCATTCAGTCAGTCAGACAGCCAGCCAGCCAGCCATTTATACATACTTAACTAAACATCTTCAATATACCAGTCACTATTCTGAGTCTCGTAAGTGAAGAAATCACACAAAAACATTAACAAATCTGAAGTAAACAGAAGGATTTGCCCAGTAAGGGAACAGTTCATATGTCCGAACAACACTTAATGGGGGAAAAGCTGCAAAATTATGTGCTTATGGTCTAATCATTAGAGAAGTGTACTTTGCTATGTGGAAAATTATTTCACCAGAAGTCATTCTGACCTAGAAGAAATATGTCTAAGGAAAAAGCTTTCTTTCTTTACTACATTTCTTTACTCTTTGAAACAAAATTTCTATGAGAACTACTTTTGCTTCTCAATTTCCCACCAGTATTATTTTTTTAAAGGACCAATCTCAAAGAACATTAAACATTATATTGCCCTTTAGAAAATGGAAATGTAGCCAAAGCCCAATACTGTAAACTTAGTGAAATAGAACTTTCTGCCAGACTGATGACCAGCCACAAGGCAAACCAAAGTTTCTTTCTGGCATACAGCCTACACCTTTATCAATGGCATTGCAAGGACCAGATATCGCCTTCAAAACATCAACACTTACCAAATAGAACTTGGAGAAATGCTTTATATTTTGTACAGATATGATATAAGAGAAATTTAAACCTGTAAGCAAAGGGTGGTGAATAATATCACCCTAGAGATAGGATATTCAAATTTTCAGAAAAAAAATGTTTACAAAAAAGTAACAGGCATGGTCAGCATTAATTTTAAGTTATTTTTAACTCGAGACAATTTTAAATGTATAGAAAAATTTCATTACTATGTACTCTTTTCAGCTAAGATAGATATGCAAAGATACCAAGGGCAATATGATTTACATAATATAGGTCAATACCTCAAAAATGATATATTAGAATACTTGTTTTTGCTGTGGCCTTAAACATAAGGATTAAAGAATTAATGTACAATTTACTTGAACAACTGTAAGTATATAAATGATGTATTAAGGGGAAGGACAAGATAATGACACAGGAGATTCTAAAATTTCCCTTCTCCCACAGACACACTGAATGTACACAGCTACACAGGGAGTAATTCCCTCCAGAGAAATCCAGAAACTAGCTGAATGACTCCTACACATTCAGCAAGTGAGAAAATACACACACCTAAATGGGTAGGAAAGGCTGAGACATACTTTTGCCAAACCCCACCCTTAGCATAGTGCCATACAATTGTGAGAGAACCCTTAATTCCCAGCTTCTTTCTGAGGAGTGAAGGGTTTGGACCACACATCTAACACTGCAGATATTAAGGCTTCCACCTGAGGGATAGGTCCCCCAAATGCCATGCTTGGAAAGTCAACAGAGCTTGGAGTCCCACAGTATGATAGCAAACAAAGAAGCCATTCTTCACAGGAGCACAAGCATTTGCCATGGCTCTTCACCAGGGCTGACCGCAGCGGGAGTAGGCAAAAACTACCATCTCCCAGTCTTTCTTTGGAAGGGCACTGACTGCAGCTTTACAAGCTGCTGCCTTAGAATCCGGCTTCTAATGAGCACGCATCTAGTGTTGGCTGTAATCGTCTTTGGAGACCGGGGAGGTCAGCAGGCACACCCCTGTATTCTCTTTCAGCCTCATTCCAATGATAAAATCACGTCACCAGAGAATAAAACCAAGTTGCCAGTATCTCTCTGGAATAAGATTATATACACATTTGGCACTCCAACTTTGACAACAGCTGCCACTCAAAGGATGGGCACCCAATTCATTTAGCTCTCAAATCCAGTGGGGCTTGCATTCATGAGCCACACAAAACTAAAACAAAGAAGCAGTTGTTAGTGGGCACATGAGGACTCACCACACCACTAGGACTTAATGCGGAAGGAGCAGGACAAAACACCCATCTCCTGGTACCCAGCTGCTGCATTAAGGTTCTGCTTCTACTCAGCCTACATCTAGGCACTGACTGCAATCTTCCCCTTTGGGACACATGGGTCTTAGCATACCCTTAACTACAGGCAGCCACTAAAAATAAAGACAATCCCTCAGATAATTACAAAAGGTTGAGAAGCAACTAGGCTTCTTGGGCTATGCTTATTGACAAGTTCACTTCCTACATAAGATCAGTCTATGCAGATAATAAAAAGTGACTGTTTCAGCCAATGAGGAGAAACTAACTAAGAGCCAAGGAAAATCAAGAAACAAGGGAGCAAAATAAATCTCCAGAAAATGATCTTAATAAAACAAAGATAAGTGATTTACTCGGTAGAGAGTTTAAAATAATAGTCACGAAGATGATGGCTAAAGTCAAAAATGCAATGCATGAACAAGTGAGAATTTCAATAAAGAGATATTAAGTATTAAAAAATAATAAATAGAAGCCATAGAACTGAAATGTAATAACTAAACTGAAAAATTTGATAGATGGGTTCATCTGCAGACTAGATTGAGCGGAAGAAAGGATCAGCAAACTCAAAGGCAGGGTGGTGGGATTGATCCAATCAGAGGAGCAAAAAGAAAAAAAGAATGAAAAGAGTGAAAATAGCTCAAAAGACTCATTGGGCAACATCAAGCATAACATATTTGCATTATACATAAGGAGAAGAGACAGAGAAAGGGTCAGAAAGCTTATTCAAAGAAATACTGCCTGAAAAATCCCCCAAGCCTGGGGAAAGGAACAGATATCTAGATTTAGGAAGCCTAAATAATGGCAAATCTAAAGAAACCTATACTGAGATACATTTTAATTAAAATGTCAAAAGTTAAAGTCAAAGAGAAAATCTTAAAAGCAGCAAAAGTGAAGAAATGTGTTACATAGGAAGAAACACCCTTAAGACTATGAGCAGAATTTTTAGCAGAAATCTTGCAGACCAGAAGGCAGTGGGATGTTATATTCAAAGTGCTGGAAAAAAATAAACCTGTCAACCAAGAATACATGGGAAAGTTGTCTTTTAACAAGTAAAGGAGAGATAAAGAGTTTTCCAGAAAAACAAAAGTTGCAAGAGATCATCAGAACTAAACTGACTCTACAAGAAATGTTAAAGGGAGTAATTCAAGCTGAAATGAAAGAATATTAATTAGCAACATGAAAATATAAGAAAGTGTAAAACTCACTGGTTAAGGTAAATATACAGCTTATTTCAGAATACTCTAATATGCTAAATATGATGGTGGGTAAATAACATCTAATGCTGGTATAAAGGTTAAAAGACAAAAGTATTCAAGATAATAACAAATAATTTGTTCATGGGTATACAACATAAAGATATGGAAACTATGACATCAAAAACAAAATCTGGGGAGAGATTATAAAAATGTAGTATTTTGTGCATTTAGAGTTAAGTTGTTATTAGCTTAAAGTAGACTGTTATAACTGTAAGATGTAAGCTTCATGAAAACCATAGAGCAAAATCTTAGCGTAGATACACAAACAATATGGAAAGAAATCAAAGGATACACTACCAAAAAAACCCTCATCAAATCACAAAAGAAAGCCAGAGAAAAACTACAAAACAGCCAAAAAACAATTAACAATATAGCAACAGTAAATACATACCTATCAATAATTACTTTAAATGTAAATGGACTAAATTCTCTAATCAAAAGATGCAGAGTATTAAATGGACCAGAAAACAGTACTCAACTATATGCTGTATACAACAGACTCACTTGAACTTTAAGGTCACACATAGGCTAAAATGAAGGGATGGAAAAAGATATTCCATGCAAATGTAAACCAAAGAAGGCAGCAGTAGCTATTTTTATTTCAGACTAAATACTTTAAGCCAAAAACTGTAATAAAAGACAAAGAAAGACATTATATAATAAAAAGCCATCAATGTATCAAAAGCATATATCAGCTGTAAATATACATGAACCCAACACTGGAGTACCTAAATATATAAAGTAAATATTCACAGACCTGAAGGAAGAGATAGGCAGCAATACCATAATAGTAGGGTACTTTAAAAGCCACCTTCCAACAATGGATATATCATTCAGATGGAAAATCAGTAAGAAAATATTGGTCTTAAAATACATATTAGACCAGACAGACCTAACAAACAGATACAGAACATTTCATCCAATAGCAGCAGAATTTACATTCTTCTCATGCATACATGGAATATTCTCAAGACAGACCGTATGTTAGACCATATGTTCATAAATTTAAGAAGACTGAAATCATACCAAGCATCTTTTCCAACCACAACAGTGGGAAACTGGAAATCAATTACAAGAAGAAAACTGCAAGATTCACAAATATGTGGAGATTAAACATGATACTGAACAATAAGTGGGTAATAGAAGAAATCAAAAGGGAAATAAAAAAATATCTTGAGGTGGCTCAGTCAGTTAAGTGTCCGAATTCAGCTCAGGTCATGATCTCACAGTTCGTTAGTTTGAGTCCCACATAGGGTTCTGTGCTGATAGCTCAGAGCCTGGAGCCTGCTTCTGATTCTGTGTCTCTCTCTCATTCTCTCAAAAATAAATAAACATTAAAAACATTAAAAACAATATACAGACAAATGAAAGAAGTGAAAATATAACATGCCAAAACTTAAGGAATAAAGCAAAAGTAGTTCTAAGAAAAATGTTCATAGCAATAAATACCTACAAAAAAAAAAAATAACTCAAACAACTGAACTTTGTATCTCAAGAACTAGAAAAAGAAGAATAAATTAATCCCAAAGTTAGTAGAAGATAGGAAATAACAAGGATCAGAGTAGAATATAGAAAAACACAAAATATTCTATATAGAATATAGAAATAGAGACTAAAAGGACAATAGAAAAATCAGTAAAACTAAAATATTTTTTGAAAGATAAAATTGACAAAACTTTAGGTAAACTAAATTAAAAAGATAGAAGACTTAAATATTGAAGCCAAATGAGAAAGAGGAGACATCACAAATAGTAACATAAAAGTACTAAGGATTGTTAGAAACTACTAAGAACAGTTATATGCCAACAAATTAGATAATCTAGAGGAAATGGATAAATTTCTAGAAACATACAACCTGTCAAGACTGAATAATGAAGAAACAGAAAATCTCACCAGACCAATTACTAGTAAGAAGATAAAATCAGTAATCAAAACTGCATATGGTTCAACATATGTAAATCAATATGATATACCACATTAACAAAATGAAGGAAAATAATGATCATCTCAATAGAGGCAGAAAAATCGTGTGGCAAATTAAAACATACTTTCATGATAAAAACTAGACAAATTGGTTGGGTACCGAAAAATGTATCTCAACATAATAAAGTCCATATATGGCAAGCTCACTGCTAACATCATAGTCATCAGTGAAAAGCTAAAAGCTTTTCTTCTAAGATCAAGAAAGAGACACAGATTCTACTTTCACAACTTTTATGCAACATAGTATTGGCACTTCTAGTCAGAGCAATTGGGCAAGAAAAAGACATAAAAGATAGTTAAATTAGAAAGGAAGAAGTAAAATTGTCTATGTTTGCAGGTCACATAATATTATATATAGAAAACCCTAAAGATTCCAGCAAAATACCGTAAGGTCAGTAAGTTTGCAGGATACAAAATCAATTTATGAAACTATGTATTAACAACAAACTATCCAAAAAGAGAAATTAAGAAATTACAATTCCATCAAAAAGATAAAAGTACTCAACCCTAAAATTAACCTGGGGCACCTGGATGGCTTAGTCAGTTGAGCTTCTGACTTCAGCTCAGGTCATGATCTTAGAGTTCATGAGTTTGAGCTCCACGTCGGGCTTTGTGCTGACAGCTCAGAGCCTGGAGCCTGCTTTGGATTCTCTGTCTCCCTCTCCTTATGCCTCCCCCCAACTCACACTCTGTCTCTTTCCTGCTCTGTCTCTCAGAAATGAATAAATGGAAATAAAATAAAATAAAAATAAAAATGTTAAAGGGCCTGAATAGACTTTTCCAAGGAAAACACAGAAATGGCCAACATGGACATGAAAAGGTGCTTTTCAACATCACTAATAATTAGGGGAATGCAAATCAAAATTATAACGAGATATCACCTTACACTTGTTTGGGTGTCTATTTATCAATTGACTGGAGATAACAAATGACAGTGAGGTTATACAGAAAGGGAAAACCTTGTACATGACTGTTAGAGGGAATGTAAGCTGGTATACCTACTATGAATGGGAAACAGTATGGAGGTTCTTCACAAAATTAAAAATGGAACTACCATACAATCCAGCAATCCTACTTCTGGGTATATATCCAAAGGAAATAAAATGTTTACCTTAAAAAGATAGCTGTACTGCCATGTTTATTATAGTCTTATTCACAACAGCCAAGGTATGGAAACAACTTGAGTGTCTACAGACAGAAGAATGAATAAAGAAGATGCGGTGTGAACATGTATATATAAGAGAGTATTATCCAGCTTTGCAAAGAAGGAAATGCTAACATTTGTGACAACATGAGTGAACCTGAAGGGCATTATGCTAAGTGAAATAAGCTAAACAGAGAAAGATAAATATGCATGCTATCACTTGTATGTAGAATTTTAAAAAATAAGTCACACCCATAGAAACAGTGTAGAATAGTGGTGGCTAGGGGCGGGGGTGTGTGAGAGAAATTGGAAAAGGCTGGCAAAGGGGTACAATCTTTCAGTTTTATGATGAATAAGGGCTTTGGTTCTAATGTATGACATGGTGACTATTAGTTGATAATACTGTATTGTATAACTGAAATTTACTAGGAGAGTAGAATTTAAGTGTTCTCACACACACAAAAAGTAAATATGTGATGTGATCATTTTGTTAATTATTTTAATTGTGGGAATATTTTTGCAATGTATATCAAATTACCACATTGTACATTTTAATTATATTATAATTTGTCAAGTATATCTCAGTAAAGCTGAAAAAAATAAATGAAGTATTAAGAAAAACACAGTATCTATTTAAGCTATAGGGTAAAATATGTAATATTTTAGAATTGGAAAGAAAATAAAAAATAAAGCTATGGAACCAGCTCAGTTCAAGATCTTGAAAAGAAGATAATAAAACACATATTTTTTTGCCATTTAATGGTGACAGAAATAGAGCACACAATTGTACATAGTCATATTTAAAGATGAATAATAGATTTATCACTTTGTGTCTATTTTACTTTTGTTTCCTAATATTTGTATCTTAAAATCTGTAGTTAAAATTCTACACAAAAATTTCTAAGTCAATCGTCAAATGGTTAGGCATTTACCCTGCCTTATTAACAACATGCTTTCTGGATATTTCCAGACACAGATTAGAGTGGAAGAGGATATATTTTAAGCCAAATGATACTTTGCAATAAAGTTGTGTGGGCACAGAAATACAAAAAACTGGATCTGAAGAGAAGACTCAAAACCAAGCTTTCATAAATTGTAGAGGAGATGGTACCACAGAAATGCACTGTTACCAAGTTGTCCATATAACTTCCACGCAAATAGGGTGGACTCCCAATCTGAAAGCCACATGTATACTGAAACTGGTGGTTTCCATCCATTCTAAAGTAAAAACAGTACTCTGAAACTGTAAATACAGAAGAACCCTATCATAGGCAACACAAGTCACAATAATAAAGGCCTTGGATAGTTATAGTTTAAATACTTTGACTAAAAATCTTGATCTTTAGCTTTCTTCAGGTTAGCCAGAGGACAGCTAGTTAATCCTCACATCCCTGCATCAGGGAAAAAAATGTTAGAGAAGAGTATTATTTACATATATTACCCAAGTGTTCTTATTTTTTTTCTTCCAATGGCCTCCAGTTGACTAGGTAAGTCATTTGGTTGGAAAGTGACAGTAAATCTATATACATCTTTGTCATACCAGAATGTCCTCTGATCTCAGAAGCCAAAGTTAACTACACTTGCAAACATGCTTTTCTGGATCCTGCATTTTTCTCAAGAATGTTAAGGTCTCAGTCCTTTCAATAAGCTATCATCCTCCTTCTAGCCTCCACTTCAGGCTTAAAGAATGGTTCCCCCAAATGAGAGTTACATTTGTCAAGAAGTTTTAGATCAAAAAGATAAAAATATTCCTAGAGTAATACATGTTTGTCGAGGCTTAGTTTTTGGATACAGTGCCATTAGAAATCATTGTTTGCCATGATTTAAGAAGGCAGAAGGTGTATTTTGCTCATACTTCCACCTGCAGGAGCCATAGGAAAGTCAGAGGCACAGAAAGACTCATCAGAGTGTTGATGTGCTAGGCAAAGCCCAACACCTGTTTCTCATTTCACAGTACGCAAGGCTCCTTTTGTAATCATGGGTGACAGCAGCCCGCCTGGCCATTCTTGATACTAAAGATATTTAATTCCTGTCACATAGGCCTTCCTAATTTTATTTCTAGTCAGCATGATTTCACTAGGGAAATGCAGCAGCAGGATGTGGAGGAAGATAGAGTAAGATAGTAGACCCTAAAAGAGCTGTATATAGGGCAAGAGTCTTCAGATTTATCATGGAGTTGCATTAAATACTTGCTTTCTGCTGATGTAAGTTTTTTTACACTAATACTTGGAAGAAGGCCCAAGACTTCCCCAAGCTCAGAATTGTTTAGTAAGCAGAGATCTTTTGTGCTGCATGTTAATATTATGTATGACACCATTGTTTTATTTGGGCAACTGCTCAAAAGAGAAGAATAATGAACTGCTTTCTAGGTAATAGTCCTCGGGTTGCCTGTTGAAGATAATCAAAAGCTCAGGTTGCTAGAGTTTACTCTTACATCCATTCATTTGAGCCAAAGTATTAAACAGATGGAAGCACAAAAGGAAAAAAAAGCTGCAATTTAGTATTTTACAGAGGTAAATTAGTTACCAGAATTTTTTAAAGGTAAAAATGTTTCTTTTTAATTTACACAGTAAAAACTCCTTATAAAGAACCTTTAGAATTAAGTTGTTGATGTTCCTTTTGCTCAAGGCAACAGCTGATTACCATTCTAATTGTAAATGTTCTTTGGCTTGAAGCCAGCATTGTATTCTATCAAATTACAAGTTCATAAAGGCAAACTTCTAGGCAGACTCACTTTTCTGCTCTGTAGAGTATATCTGCCTTACTATCTCAAAAAAAAAAAAAAACCCATAAATTGTAAACATAAAAAAGCTTAAGATAGTGCAATTATTTTGTGAATTTACAGAACTATATTGTATTAGTCCAGGATTTTAAATGTGACTGAAAAATGTTTATGGATCTGAATACAAAAGCTACATCAGACTCTGGGAATTAGGTTCTGAAAAATACTTGTAGAAGAGAAGAGTACTTTAAGGCTAAGTGGTAAAAACAGGTCCAATTTCCCTTGTGGTATATCATTCCTTTTCTTTACAATAAATATCATAGTTACTCCAATGATTGTGTGTTTGTTTGTTTGTTTGTTTGTTTGTTTTTAGGTAACATATATTGAGCATTTGTTTTATGTACCAAGCACTGTTGTAACTTTATATTCATTAACTTAATTAATCCAACCATATCTGTTTGCTATACATTCTAATGAGAAAGCCAAGATACAGAGAGGTTAAATAACCTGTCAAGAGTCACCCAGCTGATAAAAGCAAAACCCAGAGTTTGAACACAAGCAGTGCTACTCAGACTTTTGGCTGTTAACTGTTTTAACATTTCTCTTCATTTTCATTACTTTCATAGACATGAACAAAATTATGTGCCAGAAAGGTTTTGAACATATTTGCGCTATTACTCAATTATTATCCCTCCTAGCCTCAGTAGATATTACTCAGATGTGTCTCCAATATCCAGGGATTTATGCTCCTAAGGCTGTCAATAAACCTCAGGCCAAACATATGTCCTCGGCTCAAATGAAATATCTCTCTGCTCCTTCCTTCCACACCAATACACTCTGGAATGTGGAGTTTAAGACCCAGACTGATTTAATTTCACTTTTTCTTCCTTGAGCTTTTAAATACAAAATCTTTACTCTATCTTTGCCATATGTTTTACATGACCTTTTTCCTTTCAACCTTGCAATTTTCTGTTTTGCCAATTATGCCTAACAGGTGTGGTTCTCAATATAGTACAAGTATTCAAATAGAAATTCAAATATATATATATATATATATATCCCTATATCACAGTTCTTACCATACAAGGTCCTCCCTGCTTGGGAACCAATAACTACAAGCTATGTCTCACTGTTAAAAGTCTAAGGGTAGTATAAGTAGATGGCCTTAGGAATTCCTAAAATGTCAGACACTGAGTTTGGCAGTAGTACGGATGCACTCTCTGACAGGCACAGAAATCAACAGTTATACTATTTTGACAGCTGAATCGGCCTCTCCCAGGCAGACCCTGCATAAGGCAAAGAGAAATCCTTTACCAGTGGAACTGCCTCAAAGGAAGAAAGACAGCTGGAATATTGTATTTCTCTGGAAAGATTACAAGAGGAATACAGAAGATCACATCGGCATGAGATGGAGTAAGCTAAAAGATTCTCAGCCGAGTCCACCAAAATGATAAGGTCAAAGATGCAACAAGACTGGGAACAATCATTCTTTTTTCAGATAAGCAAATGGAGAGTTCTGATTTGTTTAGTGTACTCTGACGATGGCATCTTTTACAGCTTTTCTGTAATGTGGGCAGCACTTTTTACAGGGAGAAACTCAATTTTGGTCAAAACAGACTGATCATATTGAAGCTCTGATGAAACATTGTAGAGCTAATACGAGAAAGAATTCACTTTTTCTCAGTAGAAAAAGTCCACACTGGCTATATAGTTACCTAAAATTACATATTTTGTAGTGTGTTAATTATCAAACATAAGAGCAATCAGTGATTTGATAATATATTTTGAGTAATATTTAAAATAGCATTAGTTAGGGGTGCCTGGGTGGCTCAGTCAGTTAAACCTCCAACTTCAGCTCACGTCATGATCTCACAGTCCATGACTTAAAACCTCGCTTCAGGCTCTGTGCTCACAGCTGGGACAGAGCCTGCAGCCTGCTTCAGATTCTGTGTCTCCCTCTCTCTCTTCCCCTCCCGACTAATATTCTGTCTCGGTCTCTCTCAAAAATGAATAAATGTTAAAAAAAATTAAAGTAAAATAAAGTAATAAAATAGCTTTAGTTAAATTTTATTTAAAAGATGGCCTATTGGGGCGCCTGGGTGGCCTAGTCGGTTAAGCGTCTGACTTTCGCTTAGGTCATGATCTCGCGGTTCGTGGGTTCGAGCCCCGCATCGGGCTCTGTGCTGACTGCCAGCTCAGAGCCTGGAGCCTGTTTCAGTCTGTGACTCCCCCTCTCTCTGACCCTCCCCTGCTCATGCTGTCTCTCTCTCTCTCTCTCTCCTAGAAATAAATAAAACATAAAAACATAAATAAATAAATAAATAAAAGATGGCCTATTAGGGTGCCTGGAGGGCTCAGTCGGTTGAGTGTTCAACTTCGGCTCAGGTCATAATCTCACAGTTGGTGAGCTCGGGCCCTGTGTCAGGCTCTATGCTGAGAGCTCAGAGCCTGGAGTCTGATTTGGATCCTCTGACTCCCTCTCTCTCTGACCCTCTCCCTCTTCTCTCTCTGTCTCTGTCTCTCTCTCTCTCTCTCAAAAATAAACATTTTTTAAAAATTTTAAATAAAATAAAATAAATGTAAAAGAAGACCTATCTTCAGTATTTAAACCTTCTTGACAACATTAATATAGCATTTTCAAATCACTGTGATGATATCTGCATGGTTCAGGAAAAAAAATGTAAAGATTTCACGGCATGGATTACTTTATGCTTCTACTCCTGATTTTCTCTTTCTACTAGTGCTCTGCCTCTAACAGTACATATAATGCAAAGGATTTCAAAGTCAGATGTCATTTTAAAAGATCTTTTGATAAGTACTTGTATAAAGCAAACTATTACCATTCTGACTAAAATAGTGCTTATATTTGCCTTGCCAAAATTTTGAGTAATCAGAGGGTAAGCTGTCCATTTTCAGTAAGAATATATTTATATTTAATGATACATTTATTTGCCTCATGGGCATTAAATTATCCTATTGGAAGGTATGACTGCAAAGCACCACATTCCATAACACAAATAAGTTTTTCTGTGCAAACCATGCATTACAAAAAACATTTCAGAGTGTTCCAATGACCTATTTTAATCAAGTATCTATGTGAAGTGTTCCTGCTTTATTTCAGTTTAATAGCATATTGGTTAAAAAAAGTGAGGAAATTACAAAAATATCTAGACTTTGATTTTTATGTCATTTGTATAAAAATGTATTTTATATTCTAATTTAATGTTTATCACTCAGGTGACTTATTGAGTTGTAGACCAAATGTTTTTATACACCATTTGTTATACCTAGCAAATGGAATCCATCAAATAATCTGGTCATACCCAATTCAGTAACATATACCTATATACACCTTGCACAGCACACCTAAGGAACAGAGTGGATGAATGCCTCTGTGTGATAGGTAAAATAATGAGCAGAGTGACTAATCTGGTCACCTTAAAGACTAGGTAGTTATCTCACAACAACTATTAAGATAGTGAAAATTTCAGTTGAGTGTAATATTATCTGTACATAAAGAGAGTTCCTATAAAAAAAATCTACTGAATGATAAATACCACCCAGCCCATTCTATAGACAGTAGAATTCTTATGGAAATGTTTGATGGAACCAGAATAGTATGTTAAAGAATTGGTAATGTGCTTCAGAATTAAATGGGGGGAAAAATATACTTATATACAATGTAGTGAGGATTGGGGGGTTTAAGTCTACTGCTGTTTAAGGAAAATAACCTATGTTTAAGGAAAATAACCTATCAGGACACATGCGGTACAATTTAATTAGAGTAAGCATCTATCTCTTCCAGTGGTTGTTTAAATCCAGCCAATTCAACTATCTGAACATAGTTCTAAAACAAGAAATATGGCAAACATTGTTTCCCAAAAGTACAAAAATAAATTTCACAAAATTGGGCACTGAGTTTCATTCCTCAAATTGTCTCAGTCTTTATGTATTTACTCTTTTTTATATGACCTTAAGAGAATGGTTATCCCTTTATTTAATCTATTACAGAATAAAAAAGAGAATCAGAGAGAGCAGTTCTTCTGAAGGCCATAGGAAACAATAATAACCAACTAAAGGAGGATAAAACTATCCAACAGCTCCAAGAACTACAAGGCATAATGGGGCAAAGTCAATAATACTCACTATGATTTATATTAAGTCTTCACTAAATGTTTTAAATTTACTCAGAAGACAGTGTTTAATAAGACAGAGAAATTTTAAATGATTTTTAAAAAGAGTCTCCACAAAATTATACTGGAATACTTCAAGTGTAAGTATGACACAGGAATATTTCCTACTATGAAGCTCTTGTAAATCTTGTCATTTTTAGAATTTTCTAACAGTTCACTGTAAATTGTTATCATTATATTAGTCTTCAGAAACAGATGACAAGGTACCTGGGGGGTATAAAGAAGTGCCAGCCATAGGGAAACACATGATACAGAGAGTCTGCCTTTGTAGCAGTGGCCGTTCCTGTGCATCTTCTGCCACTATTCATAGGGCAAAGCTAACATACTAGAGAACTCAACATTGTGCTTCCCAACAAGAAGATCTTCCCACCAAACCAGGAGAGGGTCCATAAAAGGAGAAGGAGATGGATAATAAAAGGTGGGAAATCCTTGGAGCAACTCCAAATGTAACAGTGGAGGACAGGCTCTGGTTATACCGGTTGTCTGTTCTCTCCACATGGCTCTGGACAGATCATTAATCACTTCATTGCAATTCCCACCTGCAGAAATAAAGTCATGGGAGCACATGACAGAATATGTGGACCCAGCTGTCCCCAAGCATTTCCTCCCACTACCATTTCTCACCACAATGCTTAGGACTATGGGGTTCTCAAATGTGGCCGCCCATTGACTTTACCAAGGCAGCTTTGAAAAAGTGTGGGCTGCATATCAGACCAAATGAATCAGAATTAGAATTATAGGAGACGGAGAGACTCACTAAGACATGGATATTTTAAAAATCTCTCCAGATGATAACACTCAGTACTCTGAAGTTCCACCCTCACCCCATCCACACATACAACTTCCAAAGACTGGGAGACCACAAACTAAGACTGGGGCTTCATTAGCTGAATAACCTCTGGATATCCATTCCACCTACAGCACAACTTTTGTGGAAGAAAGACCATGTACATATGATGTAGAATTAATGAATCCAAGCAGGACAAATAGTTAAATAAGTATATAGAGTATCATCAAAGTATAAGAGAAAAATTTGAAAATTTCAGCAGGCATAAGAAGATAAAACAAAAAAGAAAACCACAACTGGAGATATTGGGTGCACAAAATAGAACTGTAGAAATAATAAACTCAACGTATTGATTGAAGAGTATAATGGTTCAGCATGAAGAATGGATTAGTGAACTGGCAATATAGATTAAGGAGTGTTCCCACAAAACATTAGAAAGGAACAAGTATAAAATGTAAAGAAAAATTTCAGAGATGTAGAAGACAGAGGCAGGAAGAAAAAAGCTGAAGTCTCCATTAAAGGCATAGGTTCTCACAGGTGCCCCTCTGCCTCGTTATTGGAGAACCTCTATTCCCTTAATCTTCCTGGATTAACCCCCATGACTTCCAAGGCTTCCAGTATGTCCATTCTGGATTTCCAAGGACAATAATTTCTCACACGTCTGCTCATCACAATATACACAGAATGACTTGCCTGGTTTAATGTGGTAGCATGGAGATTTTTGAATTGAGAACAGGAGAAAGGGAAGTGACCCTCAGGCAGAGGTTGATGGAAATAATTTTGTTCCTGGAGTTGTATTGGACATAGTTAAAAATAAACCTTAAGTGTGTTTCCCTTATTGGCCAATATCCAGGACTTAAGAGTAGTTTCATCAAATTAAATCTGAAATCCCACTTGTTATGATTTGGAGGAAAACACATAATTAATCTATTAAAAAAAGAAAAAAGTCTATTAGCAGCACAACTATTTAAATAAGCTGGCTGGTATAGACCAAAGTTTAGAAATTTTCAGCAAAGCTTCGAAAGAGCAATTTAGTAATCCTAGAGACAACAGTAGATACTAATTGGCAAAAGCAGATAAAAGGTATATAAGTCAAGGTTCATAATTTCATTTGACCTGGGGTAGGGGAAGGTCCACAGAAAGAGGGTCAACCTGATTCGGACTGAGATCGACGTAAGTAAAGAACCAAACTTGGAAGTCAAGAATGAACATAGTGGGCCCTGATCAGAAAGAGGCACTTTTGTGGAGTGCTGAGCAACTGCCTAGGACTTAAACAGTTCTTTGTCATTTGCCTTTAGGTCCAGCATAAGCCTGATATATCAGTGAAGTGTAGTAAAGATGCAAAAAAAAAAAAAAAGGAAAAAAAATGAAGACTTTTCAGATATTATAATTACATCACATTCCCAGCCTAAAAAAAAGAAATGCATCTCCTAATCTTTAAAAGAACACCTACCCTTTCTGATTCCTGGGGTATTCTCCCCATTTTAACATTCTTATGTCAAGAGGGACCTTTAACTTGGACTGATTCAGGAATGAAAGCCACATTCTACTGACAAACACCTGAGAACGTCCTTCCCCCTGGCCAGACAAGTATTTCTCTGGAGTATCATTCCCCTTTCCTCAGCCAACATCTCCTCTAGGCAGTGACTTTAAGAGGAAGGGAAGCAAGAACCCTTGTCATTGTATAGCCCTGCACCAGAGTCAAGCTGCTAGGGTAGAGAAAAACCACAAAACGGAGCAGAAAGGTTAGCATAAAGATGGAATTGTGTCTCTGTCCAACAAAGTATGTTTCTAATATTCCAAAGCAAGACAGCTCAGCGAGGAAGGAGATTTTAAGATTCTGTTTTTCAACAAATACTAAAGTGATTAAATGAATTAAATATAATGTTCCTAAAATATTTTACTTCTTTTGTTTTGATGCTCTTTTCACACATTAATAGTCTAGTTACAAAAGCAAGCATTCATCTTTGTAACCATCTTACCTACTTCTCTATCAACTGCTTCGATTATCCCCATTATTCAAAATAGGCTCTAGCCACAGAGAACAACAATCTCATTCCTAAATTATTTCATGTCTTAATATCTGGCTAAACATATTTTTTCAGTGATCAAAATGCTCCACCCTGCCTCTCAAATTTCTACTGCATTTTCATGATACAACTTCAGAAATCATCAATGCTTAATGGTTCCCTAACCAGAAATTTTGCAAAGCTCTGTATAAAGCTTAACTATATAGAACATATTGCACGTGTGTGTGTGTGTGTGTGTGTGTGTGTGTGTGTAGACTGAGCATAGGTATCATGTCTTTCTTAGTTTTCAATTCCAAGCACCTGATATAATGCCAGCATAAGGAAGACACTCTAAATAATTCTTCTATTAAGTACTAATATTAAGAAGATTAAAAAGTTCCAAACTTTTCATTTCCTTACATAAAAAGCCATAAAAATTTAAAGATGACACTGCTACTATTAATTTCATTTTGCAACCACTTAATCAAACGTGTGTAATTTTATTTTTCCTTGGGAAAGCCCAAAGGGAGCTCAACTATTAAATCAGATTGTTTTGTAGAGCAATGACCAAATTATCAACAATAACCAACTTAATATAAAATATGCAAAAAGATAATTGATAAATGATGAAAATATTTTACCTCCTAAAATTCGTATTAAACATGTTTAAGAGCATCATTAAGAGGTCCCTGAAATTTATCAAAGTAGCCCCAGTATCTGTAATTCTTTGATGTAATTTTAGACTGCTTTAGTTTTTATGATGCTCTGATAGTTGCAGTTTTCCTATGGCGCATCATACTAGCCCCTCTTCCACACATGCTGTTTCTAGCTCATGGTGCTCATTATCTTAATGGACAATTACAGCACTCCAACTGATTTCTCAATCACTATAGATAATGGGAAGATTTTCATTATTGCCTACACCTTCAGCTCTCAAATAGCAAATGCATTTTACTTATTTCCCCTTTGAACTATTCTCCCAGCTTCATTAAAAACAAACCAATATTCTATCTGTCAGACATAAAGAATGAAGAAATAAAGTTCCAAAATCTAATATCAAGATCGAGGTAAAAATAAAATTGAATAGCTTTTTAATAAGGAAATTTCAGGAAAAAAGTATTTTTCCTCTTCTTAGAGAAAAGAATAAAATGTAATAAAATTTAACAGAGTTGCAGGAATTTAAATCATAGTTTACATTATCTTCCAGAATTTTTAATTACACTCCCCACACAAGTTTAAGGGCATAATAAAAATTAAACAAACTTAAAATTCTCCTCAGTATATTCAGCCATAACACTTTGGTCCAGTCAAGGCAATATAATTGATTATGCAATTATAACATTAATTTCCCTGAGTGGTGGATGTACTTCTAGCCTGAGAAATCTAGCAATTTTTAATACCTATTTTCTCAAAATAAGAACAAAGCATTTTTCAATTATTTCTCAGAAGAAGATAATGTGAAGTAGCAGTCATATAAACCAGAAGTCAGTATCAAACATAAATTCCAATAATAGACTCTCTTCAATGAGCACCTACCATGTGCTGGTCACTTCACAAACATCTTGTTTAGGCCTCTACACATACCAAACAGGCACAGTAAGGCTAAGTGGGTTTTTGAAAATCACACAGCTAATAAACGAATGATCTGGATTCAAAACCAAATCTGTCTTCACACTACCCTTGCTTCCTTTCAATAGCAAGGGCTGGACCAGGATTACATAATACTCTTATTTTGGATTTTAAGGAATTCTTAAAACTGACCTTGAATTTCCAAACTAATCATGGCCCCATGGCAAATGTGTAATTTCCAGGCTCTGAGTTAGTTGCTGAAAGACTCTGAATGAAAACATTTGAAAATTGGTATGCACCACTGAATTTTATTGATTTAATACATGCATTTCTACGTAAAATGAGGAATGAATAAAAATACAGGCCTTCCTGGGGCGTCTGAGCAACTCAGTTGGTTAAGCGTCTGACAGTTGATTTGGGCTCAGCTCATGATCTCAAGGTGATAGGATTGAGCCCTGTGTCAGGCTCCACATTGGGCATGAAGCCTGCCTAGGATTCACTCTCTCCCTCTGCCCCAACCCCTGACTTGTGCAAGCATTCTCTCTCTCTCTCAAACAAAAAAAAAAAAAAAAAAGAAGAAGAAAAAGAAAAAAAAAATACAGACCTTCCTTCCTACATCTCATGTAAATATCTATAAATATATTTAGTAGCCAATTATCCATTCCTAGGTATTGACAACTTACAATTTTAAGCTTTTAAAAAATGTTTATTGATTTCTGAGAGAGAGTGCAAGCAAAGGAAGTGCGGGGGGAGGGGGCTGGGCGGACAGAAGATTCAGTACAGACTCTGTGTTGACAGCAGAGAGTCTGATGTGGGGCTCAAATTCACAAACGGTGAGATCATGACCTAAGTCAAAGTCAGAAACAACCAACTAAGCCACCCAGGCAGCCCTACAATTTCAACTTTGTTTTTAATTTTTGGTCAGGTTTATATTAAGAGAGAGAAAGCACGCATGAACAGGGGAGAGACAGAGAGAGGGAAAGAGAGAAAATCCCAAGCACACTCTGCACTGTAGTGCAGAGCCGGACGTGGGGCTCAGACTCATGAACTTCAAGATCATGATCTGAACCTAAATCAAGAGACGAACAACTAACCAACTAAGCCACCCATGTGCCCCTACAATTTTAACTTTTATTGTTTTCTTCCACTCATTGCATTTTTCCCTAAAGTATTCTACCAGTCCTTTTCTGACAATTCTCCCTATTGCCTTAAATAATGAATTACAACTGCCACTGTTTTCTTATAGCTTTTATAGTTTCTATTGAATGAACATTGAGTACACTTGTGCACCAAAGGCAATTTTCTATGGATATTTACTTAGGAGTGAAATTTCAGGATATATATAATCTAGATGGTTGCTGACACATTTTTGCTATATAAGAATGGCTTTCAGTGGTGCCTGGATGGCTCAGCGTCCAACTCTTGATTTCAGTTCAGATCATGATCTTAGCATTGTGAGATCAAGCCCTGCATTGGGCTCGATGATGAGTGCAGAGCCTGCTGAGGATTCTTTCTCCGTCTCTCTCTGCCTCTCTCCCCAGCCCATACTCTGTATCTCAAAATAAATAATCATTTTAAAAAATGGCTTTTAATTCTTGTTCTTTTTTTTCATATCCAATGGGCACATCTAAAAATATCATAATTGGGTTACATTCTCTCCATATTTTTGTATCATTCTAGCTCACACTAAAACATTGACTGGTTAGAGATAGGTGGGGGGTTCAGTCGGTGAAGTGTCTGATTCTTAACCTCAACTCAGGTCTTGATCTCAGGGCCAGGAGTTCAAGCCTCACATTGGTGGTTCAAGCCTCTGTGCTAGGCATGAAGCCTACTTAAAAAAAATAAAAGTTGGTTATAAATCGACTGATTATAAAGAGAGAGTCTGTAAAAATTTGGTACATAAAATGATAATGCAAATTAGGTAACTTGACTTATCTGGTTCAAGACAAATAGATTTGAAAAAAAAAAACATTTGCTAACTGAGTAATATATTTGAAAAATAAATGAGCACATGTCTGTGAACTACTTCAGAACACTTGTAAAGAGTGGAAATGAAATTCTGATAAGGAAGTACTTTAGGAAGACAGTTGCTTCCTTAATTAAAATTCTTTTTCTTTCTTTCCACCTACTCCCTCAATTTTATAATATATTTGTCAGTTATTTGCAGAAATCCTGGTTAAACAGCACACCCAGCAGCCATTTGACACTCTCAGTACTGGAATTGTCATTAATTATATTCATTTAAATGATGCTGTATGTTTTTTCAATCCTTTTATATACATTTAGTTTTATATGCATTTGTATACAATTAGTTGTCGCAACATCCTTTATAAATAAGATTTTCCTGGAGGTAGAACATAATCTCCCACTTCTTAAGTGTAGCTCTGCATAATAGAAGAGAGCACAATATGGAAGAGGGAAAAGAATAACTTTACAGTACAAAATCCTGAAAACACTACCTCAGCCAAATGATCAAGACTGGCATCAACAGAGATAAGTCATATTGACAAGTAGTCTTAATATAATGTAATGAACATGGTACTTTTTCACGGTGGCTTTCTTCTTTTTCTTTTTCAGGTTTATTTTATTTATTTTGGGAGAGAAAAAGGAGCAGGGAAGGGACAAATGAGAGGGAGAGAGAGAATCCCAAGCTTGTTTCACATAAGCAGCATAAAGCCCAACTCTGGCCTCAATCCCAGGAACTGTGAGATCATGACCTGAGCCGAAATCAAGAGTCAGATGCTTAACCAACTGAGCCAGCCAGATGCCCCCTTGGTCTTCCTCTTAATACTCATAACCTCAGCCTAATCACGAGAGAAATATGAGACAAATTCCAATTAATGGACATTCTCAAATGTGTCAAGGTCATAAAAAAACAAGGAAAATCTGAGAAATTGTTATTGTAGTAGAGAGGAGCTAAGTGATATGACAACTAAATGTAATGTGGTATCCTGAATGGAATCCTGGAAGAAAAATTAGATGACATATAAACCAAGTAAATCTGAATAATATGTGGACTTTCGGTAACATAGTGCATTAATCTCATACCATTAATTGTGAATGGCAAGCGTACCATACTCATGTAAGATGTTAATGATAGGGGACACCTGTTCTG
Organism: Hyaena hyaena; assembly: GCF_003009895.1. Lineage (NCBI taxonomy): Eukaryota > Metazoa > Chordata > Mammalia > Carnivora > Hyaenidae > Hyaena > Hyaena hyaena. Next base: position 463,267 of record NW_024081257.1, on the reverse strand, counting down.
GAGGAATTGGAATTTATCCATATTATCATCACAACTTTTCTATAAATCTAAGTTTATTTTAAAATATATATTTTATTAGAAAAAAATAGGGAAGAATTCTAACACATACACACATGCACATGCACATATACATACACATGATCTAAGTTATAGGTAGAAAACAGAGCTTCTCTGAGATCCAGTGATCTGTCTAGAACATTGGTAGAGGCTCAATTTGAACCACGAGTGGATATGCAAACCTAAAAGTGAAGCTCTCCTCTAATATAACTACATTTCTCCTTGAACAGCATTCATCGTAAATAAATTTGACACATCCATTTAAGTTAAAAATAATAAATATTTACTTGCCAACAGATGAGCAGGGAGAGAAGGGTTAACTGTAATTTTTAATATCTGTGCATCAAACACAGAATAGTCCCATACTCATACACACCAATGATGGACAGTTGAGCAAGATTTACTAATTTTGCCATAGTAAAGCATACAGTGTGGGCAGTTTGGCTTTTTGGTTTTTTTTGTTTTTGTTTTTGTTTTTAGATGATAGAATCCAATCATTTAGATCCCAATTTCTGCAGTGATAGCTTTAGGGAACGTTTCTGCAGATACTAGTTTCATTTTCTCCAACTCGATCTTTTCATTTATCCAGAGGTCATTCTTATCTCTCCTCTTGGTTGAACCTCAAGGTTGTCCCAGCTTATCTTTGTAATGTCTCCGCACCTGGTGTCCCTAATCTTATTAAATCAGCTCATCTCCTGTTTTCAGCTTGTGATTTTTCTAGGCAGTATTTTTAACCCATTTATTCTTCCTTCACCAATTCTACCTTGTATAGTGGAATATTTTCTAAGCCAAACCACATTATAATAAATAGTGTTCTAAACATGTACAAAATAAAGGAAAAATGCTTCTATCATTTTATTTATTAAAGAGGATCTAATACAATTACTGTTTTATTTGTAAAAACAATTTTATTAACTTACAATTAGCCTGTATCTAACGAGAATCAATCTTTTCAGCTAGATAAATGGGCAACTGTTGTTTCTTTCCAAAAGTGAAAAACTGAATGGTCAAAAGGATTTTCCATAACAATGGTGAATGCTCCAATGCCGAATGATCTAAATATGTGGGCATGTAACCTAATGCTTTGTTTTCTCTTTAAAAACTTTTTTTAGTGCTTTTATTTTTGAAAGAGAGAGACAGACAGGTAGACTGTGAGTGGGGCAGGGGCAGAGAGAGAGGGAGACACAGAATCTGAAGCAGCCTCTAGGCTCTGAGCCATCAGCACAGAGCCTGATATGGGGCTCGAACTCATGAACCTTGAGATCGCGACCTGAGCCAAAGTTGGACACTTAAACCAACTGAGCCACCCAGGCACCCATTTTCTCTCTTAAATAAAGCCTTGTCTGAGGTAGGATTTTCACCTCCTTCCCACCCTAGGAAGGGAAGTCCTAAGATATTTAGAATATAATAAACCTGTTCCTGAAATTTAACCCCAACTTTTATATAGTCACACTCAACAATTCTAAATATTAGCCACTAGACCAGCATAGCCACACAGTAGTAAGAGCAGCCGAAAAGATACTGCTCTTACTACTACTGAAGACCCTCCGTGCCCAGCAGCAATCTGTGCCTTTACACACAGCAACTCTCTCACAACTCACAAACCTACATGAGTCACTGACCTTGATGCCCAGGTCCATCTAATATAGCAACTGCTCCCTGGACAAGAGATCAACATCTGAAGAAACAGTTTCAGAAGCCCTTGGGGTGGAGAGCGGCAAGCAGAGCACAGGGGCAGGGTCTTGACCACTAGTGTGCCAAGATATTGATGGAAAGGGACAGTCCTAGAACTGCTAGCACTTGGGAAGGTGGAAGCAGGGGGGTGGGCAGTGACCCAAGGAGATCAGTGTCTTTGATTTCTGAGTTTTGCATTCCCAACCCTACCTTTTATTTCCTCACTTATATCAAGGAAAAACCAGAGCTGGACAGTACTTAAAGCAGTAAAAAACAGATTTTATTCAGGACCATGAAATAAAGGAAAAGAGATCTTAATACAGAACTAAACTCAATTTCAAATATAGCCTGGGCAAATGGGAATTTAGAGCCAATGAGTAGAATGGGGTCAGTGGATGGAAAACTACTAATAAGAACTACAAGGGCAAGGGAATGAAAGGGATGGATGAAAGGGATTCTTGCCAAAGACCAGCCAATGTGATCAGATAATATCTGGAGGGTGGTGGAGGATAAAGAACCTGATCATCAGATATTGAGGGTATTCAAATCAAGGGTGGGGAGATTCTGGTGCAACTAACCTAGCAGTCAAGGAAATGCACAAATGGGTTTAGGAAGAGATTCAAGACCCTGGCTAAAGTTGGGTCAAGGAAAGAATCTTTGTCAGTCCTCACTCATGTTCAAAGGAAAGAAGAGACATTCCTTCCTTTTAAGAAGAGAAGAATATATGTTCATTTCTCATTTAGTTGCCTTCTGTTCATTAAGAGCAGCTGATCATCTATTGGGACTTGGTAGCAAAAGGAATTTGTTGGATGGTGGTAGAAGTCAGGGATTTAACGAAGGGTATTTATATGAAAGTAAAAGAAAAACAAAGCTTAACAGTTAAAAATCCAATTTCAAAGTCCAGAGGTTAACCAGTCAAAATTTCTAGATGTTGGACTTGAAGTCACATTAGATGGTGGAGTGAGGACAATACTGACAATCCAACAGATTACTTGGTTTGCAGTTTTAATGTCTCTTGTGATGGCACGGGGTGTATCGATGAACTTTTGGAGTGCTCCATACAGCAGTGGGCACAAAGTTACCCATACATGATCTGTTATGGTGGCTCCCTTGAAAGTTTCCATCAAATCATCCAATTTCAGCTTGCAAAGCTTTGGGAAAAGATAGTTTTAGTTCTCAATGATTCCAAGTCAAAAAGGAGAAAAAATTTGGCATTAATTTGGAGAGATGTAATCCAACATGAGAGGAAACTAGAATTAAGGATCCAGTCTAGTTTATAGGTAGGAAAAAAAAAAAAAAAACCTAAGACAATGAACGCGACTAGAATTTAATACCCATAAATGTATGCTAAATTTTCCACTGAAACATAATTTTTCTGTCTACAGTACCTCCCATTTATATGAAAGAGAATCAAAGTAAGATTAATTTGTTTGCAAAATAAATCTATTCTTGCTAAACGTGGCCTGATAATTTACATAAATGCAGCAAGAATAGTGATTGATCACATAGGTCTTTTGAGTTTGCTCTGCTCCAACTTTTAGACTGGACTTTAAAAGCCTCTCAAGGCTACGAATCCATGCAAAGGAGTCACTACCAGGTTTTGCCTGTAATGCTTACACATTTGAATGAATTCCTTTCTTCTTGAGGTCCCACAAATATCCTGAGGTCCCTAGGCCTGCCAGGAAGTGACCTCCCTTACTAACCTATAAAGCTGGAAATGCTACGAGCAAGATACCAGGCAGTTTTTCAAAGGGGAGCTTTATTGACTCCATAAAGTCAACCATACCTCCTTAAATCTGCTGGTCATATTCAATTATATACACATTTTTCACAAGTATGATTATTTTATTGGTATTATAACCAAATTTTCCAATTGTGTCCTGTTATAAGAACAGATTCTTACGGAACTTATGCAAATAACTATATTCCCATGTAAATAAGAATACCCAGTAGAAGTTTCTAAATTCCAGAGGGATCAGAGAAGGAGTAAAAGAAATGTTTCAATCCTGTCTACAAAGATATAATTTAGCAAACTGTTGTAAGTTACAAAAAGTTTAACAGGAAAAAGTTTTCCTTAAGTCTGGAAAACAAAAGATTAAAGAACCAGCAATCTTGCAAACAAAAAGTCATTAAAATGTAATCATCTTTGTCAGTTTATTTAATTCCATATACTTAATTCTAGGTTTGCTTGATCTTGGGATAGCAGTTTTATGGAGTCCAGCTTTCCTATCAGAGTTCTGAAAATTCTTATTAAGTTCAATGGTATGATTTTAAAGATTTTATCTTTTAAGCAATCTCTGTACCCATTGTGGGGCTTGAATTTACAACCCCAAGATCAAGAGTTGCAAGTTGTACTGACTGAGCCAACCAGGGGCCCCATCAGTTCAGTGGTATGATTTTAAAGTTATCAGAAACCTGTACTTATCAGAGTCATTTGCATGAATTTCTCCTTACAGGAAACACTTTTGCAAAAGCATCCGAATAGAACAATAATGCTAACACAGCTTACAGAGACTAGCCTCTCACAAACTGAGAAGCCTAGGACTCTAATCCAGTCTCTGTTTCTCTAGGACTCTAACCCAGCTTCTAGAGTATACTCAGTCTTAGAATCAAAATACGTCCCTATTAGCTTCATTGGATATTTGAACAAAGCAAGGGTTTTGGAGTCAGATTCACCAGTGGATCCCCAATCAACGAACAGTGAAAACAAAAGGTTCAAAAGTACTTAGAGGCCTGGGTGAGTGGTCAGGGGGTGCAATGATGAACCTGATTATATCTGATCTGTGTCTTGCACTATAACTGTTGAAGAAAAACCAGAGCTGGACAGTGTCTAATGCAGTAAAACCAGATTTTATTCTGAACTATTGCAATAGGGAATAAGAGACCTCAGTATAGAACTAGGCTTAATTCCAAATACATAGCAAAGAGCAAGAGCTAAGGAACAGGGCAGGGGTCAGTGAATGGAAAATCACTAAGAAGAACCATCAAGAGCCAAATCAACCTAACAGGATTCTTACCGACACCAAGCCAGGGTGATCATACATCACATGTAAGATGGTGAAGGATGAAGGGCCCGATCAGATATCAAGGGTGTAGAGGGAAGGTTCTAGATAAACTGACTTATCAGGGTTCTTGCTACAACTAGACTTTACAGGGAAATGACAGATGGGCCTAAGAGAAGGCTCAGGAGCCAGACTCAAGTTTGGTCAAGCGATGAATCTTCCTTACTGCATCATTTTGAAATAATCTCTTTTGTAAATAACTCCCCACATACTCAATAGTCCCCCAGGGTGGGAGCATGGCTTAAGCATCCTTTTATCCCCAGGTAGAGCATTTATAAATGTTTGTTGAACTGCTGAACCCTTTAGTATAATAACTAAAACTGAAATGTGAAGGCCATCCCAGAAAGTGAGTATATAAGAGAATTATATTTTGGTTTAATTTCAATTTGTTGTATTGCTGCTAACAACTTGAAAATGACCTATGGGATTCAAGAGCAGAAGAAAACTTTGAGAAGATTGTGATATGAAGTTGGCAGATTTCTGCAAATGCTTTTTTCCCCCTCGAATAATGTTACTCTGTTCAAAGACCCCAGAAGGCTGGCATTATAGAAAACAGCTAAGTCTAAAGTTAAAAATTAAAGAACATTCAACTCAACCAGCAAAAGGGCCTTTGAAATAAGCTGATAACACTTGGGTGCAGCTATTTTTAGCTGTCATTATTTTGGTTCCACTGTCAGAGTACTGTTTAAATCAGATACATAAACAGGGCTTTCATATTAACAAATCTTATATCGGTGTCCTTTCTGACACCCTGGCTGGTCTCTAAAGTCACAGAGATGCTAGTGCACATTTCCCTTCAAATAATGCTGTATTCATGAATGAAGACAAGAAGCAACACAGGAATAATGCTAATGAAATAGCATCACCCAATTTCCCTGACTGACTTCAGGCTTCTTCTGTGCTCCCACATGGCTGCTCCCTGGAGGTTCTTACACAGAAATACAAAGGTTTACTGTTGGTGAGTAGTAAAACCTATTCGTGCCATTTCTTTAAAGGTTTGCCAAGAACTGTTGGAGTCAAATCTATCATTTGGTGATTCAAGGTAATTCTGAAATGGCACAGAGTCCCTACAAGAGTCTATCCATTCACTGACTTGCTGGAGGAGTGTGAGTTTGGAGAAATTGGATCAGTTTCTTCCATTTGGCCACAGTCTTAGCTTTCAGAGAAATCCTTGCAAAATCTTTGCCAATGATATTTAGTATCATCAAATATTTAATATTTTCAAAAGATTCATTTATAGTTACTTGAATAGAATTACTGTTTTGGATGTCAGCTATTCTAGTTCAGAAGGTCTCATTTTATAGACAATGAAACTGACTTGCACAGAAGTTAGACAATCTGTCCAGTGTTACACACCTAATGAGCCTAAGATAGGAACCCAGGTCTCCTGATTGTAAGACAAGTGGTATTTTCACCATGTTCTCCTTCTGTCTAGTAAACATCTCTGTGTAGAATAATAAGAAAAAAAGGTTTTTAAAGGAAGGTAAAACCATGAAACATACTTTGTTTTCCTCTCTACATGAAGGAGTCTTGAAGTATCTGTGATTAATGAGGATTAATCTGATTTTAAAATATATCCAAAGAATTTGGCAAGTGTTTCCCAAAATTAACAGTGATTGATCCATGGAAAATTTTCCTCACAGCATATGAATTCCTTTTTGTGCAAACATGTTTAATCAACCAATTGTGAATGCCTTCTATTTGTAGGAAAATGTCCCAGATGCCAATCATAACATGAGAGGCTCTGGAGGCAACCACACTGAATATACACTTTCTAGCATATCTATGAAAATAACTACATACTGTCAAGTAAAGAAATCATTACTTTTTAACTTTAGTAAACTCTAAGGTTAGATAATATTTAGACAAATACAAATAGTTTGAATATCACCTATAATCAAAAACTGCTCTGAACTCCTGCCTTCTTTTTTTGTTCTTGAAAGGCATTCAACATTCTAGGGCTTTGGGCCCTTTCTTGGCTTCTTCCACAACATCAGGAAAATCACACCAGTGAGACCAGAGCCAGGGTTTGGCTTGCACAAGGTGATGGCATGCTGCTTGCCTCAGTCCCTCTTCTCTACCCTACAAACATATGTGAGTTCTTGGTTTCCTGCCTGGGACTAAGCACCAATTTACTCTCAGAAAAGAAACCTAGTTTACTTTATAGCCAATTTTACAGCCCGTTCTAAGAAGAAAGTCAAACCACAGAAGTAAGCATATGTGTGTCATTTTATCTGTCATCACCTTGCCTTCTTCTCTTCTCCCTTCCTACGCCATCCTTCCCTAAACATCCTATAACACATACACACACACACACGCACAAGTAAAGGGGCAACACACTCCTAACTCAGGGTCACTGGTTTATAACCTTCCTAGCAGAAATATAAATGTCCACATTTTATGACCATGGTTTTTTTGTTGCTATTGTTACAAGCTTTCATTAGGTCACCGTAGCTCAGTGTTATTTTCTCTTCCTTTATTTTAGAATCTATTTAAGCAGTTCTAAACATAACAATATGAGTTTTCAAAAGTAAGAACCATGGATTCAATTCTGCTGAATTTCTTTTGTTGTACCCTCAATAAGAATGACCACTGCTTTCTATACAATGTCTTTTCTAACTTTGTATTTCAAATCCAATAATTTAACTCTCTTAAGTTTTAGAACTAGTTGCACCTTGCATCCTTTTAAAGCTCTTCTTACAACACTTAATGAGGATTAATTTCATTTTATCTCAATTGATCTAGTGAATCTACACATAAAAAAGTTGCTTACACTTAAATTTAAGGATCCACATTCATTCAACAAACACACAAGATGGCTTTTGCTCTTAAAAAGCTCAGAATGTCTTAGGACAACATCTCTGTGTTCATAATACCTGCAGACAATACACTATAGAAACCTATACAAGGAAGAGGACGAAGGAAGGAGTCACCTTTCAGCAATCAGGAAGATTTACTAGAGGTCATGTTTATGCAAAATTATGTATGTGCAAAAAGTGTAGCTAATGAGGAGTCAAAAATACAAAAAAATCAAAAGTTAAATTAGTTAATAGCTACCTTTGGCTCTTATTTGCATATTTCATGCATCTAGTGATGCACGAAATCTTTTTAAATAGATTAATTCCCTCTAAGAAATCAACCATTTATGGGGCTTAATATCTCTAACAGTAAAGCCTGCTCTAATTTTATTTATAATTTATTGCCGTGAATTCCACTAGAATATAAACCCATGGGGACACAGGTTGTTTGTTTCTTTTGCTCACCAATGCATAATAAGAATTAAGAACAGTGCTCAATTCATATTATTCATTGAATAAATATTTTTTAAACTGACTAAATGAACAAATACCTTGGTATTTCATTTTTATAAATATTTATAGAGTGCATTTCCTATTGGATACATTGGTCTCACTCTCCCATTAAATGTGATACAAAAAGGTTCACACCTAAGCCTGTCTTAACAAAGTTCACAATCAAATAGAAGAAAACATTAGAGTCAGCGATGTTACTTCTAAACTCTCTGAAAGAAACATATCTTCCAGGAATAAAAGGGTAGGCTGATGAGGAGGAAGAGTCTAACACATTGGAAGGGTGCCGAACTTCACTTCCTGAAGCTAGGAAAGTCACAGTTCAGTATGTTTCTCTTGCCCAGGATTTGCTTCACATCTTCTCCTTCCCCATCGCTTTGTCTAGGATGCGTGTGTTAACACCTCTGCTGGGTTAATATAATTTCCTTTCATGCCTGTCTTCAAGAAGAAAGATGATTAAAATGCACCTAGTTCTGCAGTCAGAAGCCTATACTTAAGATCAGTAGCTAAAATAGGTTTCCAATTTCAAAAACTATGAATAGCTTACCAGAGTGAGTTCCAGTGAGTTGGCTGTAAGGCATACTAATTCCTGTCTAACACCACATCAGGTCTCTCCCTGACTTGAAAAATCACTGTCTGACTAAGCCCTCACTCTCCTTCTCCACATCTCCCTCTCCTTAATAGCCCTTCATTCTAAAGCAAACAAAATCACTTTAATTTTTTTAACTTTTATTTATTTTTGAGAGACAGAGAGAGACAGAGCATGAACGCGGGAGGAACAGAGAGAGAAGGAGATACAGAATCTGAAGCAGGCTCCAGGCTCTGAGCTGTCAGTACAGAGCCTGATGCAGAGCTCAAACCCACAGACCGTGAGATCATGACCTGAGCTGAATTGGGATGCTTAACCGACTGAGCCACCCAGGCACCCTCGAAATCACATTAAAGAGCAAGACTAAATAAAACTTTATGTATAAAAAGTGTGCCTTTTGAACAAAATCTTATCCTGTGATTTCCCCAACACCTGGTTCATGGGAAGTGTTAAATGACTATTTACACCAATCGGGAAGAGTAAAGGCATATAACTCCCAAAATACTTTCATTTCTAACCTGGACAAAATGAATTATGCCACTCTGTTGTCTTATTAACAACTTAGAAATTCTGTTATATATATTACATATATATATTTTAATATATGTATATATATTTTTTAATATATGTTATATATATATATATATTTAGAGAGAGAGGCATAGTATAATGCTGGAATACTGCAGAACAAAAGAAAAAATACCTCTAACTGATAGAAAATCAAAATACTGAATTGGCTTGTACCTAACTTATATAAATTGCATAGCTATGATTCAGAGATTCCATCTTCCATTTAGAACAATGTGATCATTTTGGAAACCGTCATGGAAGTCCAAAGAACTTCACGTGGTAGCTGCACAAGGATCTATGCCCCCTACCTTCCACCACTGATTATCTTCACTTATACATGAAGAAAATGAAGACTCTGAGGCACAAAGAGATTATATACCTTATCTAGCTGCTGAATTGTTATTTCAACCTGTGTCTGTCTAACTCCAGAGCCAGGAACATTAGGGGACCTTCTATGGATGCCTCTACACATAGCATTTATGTAACTATCTGGATACTTTCTACCAACCCAAAGTGATAGCTTTGGGAAAAAAATTCCAAGTTCAGCTAGGAAATTTGATAGTTTCTCAACAAAAAATGTCTCAAAGAGAATATAAAATAATGATTAAACCAAAAGCTCACATATGTATTGATGTTAAAGAACAAAAGTGAAAATTATAATATTCATATACTGATAAGGAAGCAATCTGCTTACAACTGAAGGTTTTTTATATTGTTACAGCCCTACTAAGAACACATCTACAACCATAATCTAAAGCAGTAATAGTACTTCAGAGAATAAATCCATCAGATCCCAGACAGAGAATTAAAAATAGTGAAAGGTGATATATACAGAGAGATCCATCTTATCATTATATATAATAGAAAAAATATTCCAACAATTAGGATTATAGCAATGTTAACAACAGAACACTGACTCCATCAAAAACGATGCAGACATGCAAAATACTGATCATGATGAAGATTATTTTAGGAAAAGGCACAACTGTTTATGGTACACGTAGGTCCTGTCCCCTAGGTCCAGCTACTACCAGATCATCGGTATTTGAACACCTTACCCATCAATAATTGTCTGTGAAAACAGAAATAATCTAACTCAAGATAAATTCCTTAAATTTCAGTCATTCTGGGAAATTGATGTGAACAAGTCATAATCTAATAACTAACTCAATTGTTAGCTTCTTGTTCTGCATCCAAAAGATTTATTTATTGCTACCACTAAACGTACTTTAACTGGGTTGACCAATTAAAGTGAACAGATACCTATGGAAAACGTGTATATTACAGAGATGTAGAAAAACAGGCCCACAATGATATCATTAAAGAAACAGACCATTTAGAATATTTGAAGTGATAAATATTCAGTTTCATTTTTTCACCTTTATATTTTATTTTTCCACGTTTCCATAATATTTTTATTGCTTTGCAAAAGAAGAGTACAATTTTTAATCTGTATGGTCATTCATATGAAATATTTCTCACAGAACACTCATATTTAATGAGTGCATGTTTATTTTTGCAAAACAAAGTAACAAATTAAAATGTAAAAAAGTAAAAGACTTATTTTTCTTGCCACCTAAGATATCACCAATTCATCTAACTTTTTCACCAAAAGGTTTATATTTGTTTCCTATTTTCCAAGTCGATTATTGAAAGTCTCTGAATAGGTTGCTAAAACAAGTATATGGTGATTTCTTGTTTTTATTTTGTACAGCCCTAACTGAGCATTCATCAATAAAAACAGGATATCAGCTCTCTATAGTCTAAGATCTTAAATGACATAATTAATTTGCAAATAAAATCCAAAAGACAGTCTCTTCTATTTCTCTCAAGAAGGAAAGCCAATGAACCCAAACAAAAAATATTAGAAGAAAAAAAAATCTTCATTTCAAACAACGACAGTCAGATGAGACCTAGCAGCTATAGTACAGATTAAAAATTAAGAAAAAGAATATATATAAAGCATAAACATAGCTACAGAACTAAAAAATCCTCATGTTTCATTAATGAATTAGGTCATGTCCCTCAGATCAGACACTTTAACACCTGAAGCAGACTTCAATATCTCAGTGCTCTAAGAGTAAATTATTCCCACTGAAAGAGCATTGTTGGTTTAAGTCACATACATCCTCCAACACACTAAATGGCTAATTCCTACACTGGTGATCTCAGATAACTAATGCACTTAAAGAAATACCTTGTGCTCAAGCACCTTCACACCCCATTTCAGTCCAGCCTGCCATAGTCACGGCAATATACTCCATTTTGAAGTGCTGAAAGTATCTAACACTTTTTTGGTTAAAATATACCTCAAATATAGTAATATATTTCCTTGCTTTATTAAGCAGAACATGTTGATTCTAATTTAATCATTCCCCTCAGTCTCAAAGACATCAGTATAAACAATCTGTGGAGTTACAAGCAATGGGTTAGATCTGTATGGTTTGGACATTCAGTTTACTAAAGTTAGAAAACATTTAGGAGACAAATATGCCAGCTATGATTCAAATATTATGTCACATGGACAGTCATTTTCTCCATCCCAGAAAAATATAGTCCCTGCTCCAGTTTTATTAAGAAAAAAACCCTACAATTTATAACAGCATTATACCTTTAAATACAGTCTCCTGAATTCCTATCCTATCAGTCATTTTTCACCTACCATATTTGATAATATAATCAATACTTCTCTATCTACACTTCACTACTCAGGATAGGTTTTCCATCCAACCACTAAACTAAAATTCCTCCAATTCAGACTCTCTACAAACAACTGGGCAAAAAGATATATCAAGCTAAGGAAATCATGAATCTCTCTATATATCTATGTCTATATACCCATAAATATAACTACCCATAACTATAACTACATACACACACACACACACACACACACACACACACACATACACACACACACAACTATTTACAGATGGAAGAAGAATAAGAGAACTAATATTTATTCAGTGTATCCTATGCATTGAGCACTACCCCAAGCATGACAGACACATTATATTATTTAATTTCCAAAGCATGCATGTAAAGCTATAAATAATTTAAGATTCCAAAAGTAACCTGGTTGAGATATTACTTAGGTACTATGTAAGTAACCTCTAAAGACTATGAGTTCCTTAAGACAAAGGATTTTCTCCCTGTTTGCATTGTCCAGTGCTAAGCAAGGGGCCAGAACAAGGGAATTTCAATGCTTGGGACCCAGAGACCCAGTTCAAGCCAAAACTCCAATGCTTGAGACAATTCAAATCAAAGTTCCACTTTCATCAAAGGCAGAAAGCAAACAAATGAAATTATAACACATAAACACTGAGGACTATGTGTAGCAGTAAGATGTATTATTAACAGAAAAATAACACTATAAAGTTTTTAATAAATAACAAAATTTACTTGAATATGGTACTACAGAAGACTGCCAAGTGTTTTTTCAGGTCAGGGCCACATGACAGTCTTGACTGAAGTAACAGAAGTACGTCCACATTTATTAAAGCAAGAAAATACAAAAATTTTTGAAATACTTCCATTGCACATTTGCAGATGGTGCTTGGATTTGATCTGATTCTCAAGGATCTCCAAGAGGTTGGCATGGTAATATGGACTGTCTCCCAATAGTACATTTCATAAAATTCTAAAGCATTTTTCTGGAATTTCAGCAGAAACAGAAGTTAAACTACCCACTTACACTTTACTGCTTGTGCGTCCATTAGGAAGAAAGCACACACCTTGCTGGAAGAACTGCTTACTAACTCAGCAGAATCCACACGTTCAGGATTGTTGGCTTCCGTCAGCACAGTGGCAGGTATATACGCTGTTGGCCATTTCCTTTTCAAGTTTCTGAATTTCTCTGGGCTTTGCAAGCATTTTAAACTCTGTTTCTAAAAACCTTCTTTTCAGGTAATTGGCAATTTTGGAGCAAGTTAAAGTTTTTGAATTCAAGAGGGCTGCCTATATACCAGTCGCTTTGCTACCACACTTCTATATAAATTACAAATATAGAAAATCAATTGTGAGAATCAAGACTCTCTGCTCCATGCATTGGAATAAAGTCATTTTCCATTATTCCAACAAATATGTTCAAAAACAAATGCAACACAGAGAAAGCTGCAATTTCCAGAAAAAAACAATTCAATTGCTTTTTTTTTTCTTTTTAGACATCTTAGCAACATTGACTTCAATTTTCCAAAGACATTTATCTTCTCAAATGTATCACAGCATATATAAATTGTTCTGGAATAATTCCTTAAAGCAGGGCTTGAGTCACGGGAGAGCAAGGGCAGTGAGGGCCTGGATCAGGACAAACTCCCCATCTACCCTGCGTGCTAGTGTGCTTGGGACGAAGTCACAGAGTAGCACAAGCTGAGTGACTTAACAACGCATTTATTTTCACCATTCTGGAGGCTAGAAGTTCAAAATCAAGGTGCTGCCAGGGCTAGTTCCTTCTGAAGGCTAAGGGATGAATCTGTTCCACACTTCTCACCTTTGTTTGCACATGACCAGCTTCTCTTTATTTTCTTATCATTTCCTGTCTAACTATGTCTCTGTGTTTGCATTTCCCCGTTTTATAAGGACATCATCCATACTGAATTTGGGTCCACTCTCATGATTTTACTTTAACTGGATTACCTCTGTAAAGCCTCTATCTTTACATAAGGTCACATTCTGAGGTTCCAGGGATTAGAACTTTCACATGAGAATTTGCAAGGACACAATTCAACCAATAACACCCCCTAATCAGGGGTTATTGCTTAGGAAAATGTGTAATATGTATGACTGAAACACTCTTCTGCTACAAACTCCTTACAAAAATTTGATATATGCATGTATAAATTTATATATTTATATACATACCTATATATGTCATATACATGTTTGTGTACATATTTATATATGCATCTATCACTTTAGGTCTGTTCTAGACATAGGAAAGCAGCCAGTAACTATTTAGCAGAAATAACAGTCCACATTTTTGATCATTTACAATTTTTTTGGATGTTTCAAATATTAGAAACATAAACACTAGGAAGGATCAAAATGAACCAAACACCTCAGTGCCAGACACATGCAGACGATTATTTCAATTCTCAGAACAATCCTTTGGGATATGATTCAGGCCATGGCCAGGCCCGCCATGCTCAGGCTTGTACACAGCACATACATAACTACCATGACACTGACCAGTCATCATTACAAAATAGTGGTATACTGCTCTTATGTGATGGATAAACATTTATTATAAAACAAAATATGTATTTGCTTACTATAAAGCAAAAATAGTGCCCCAAACCTAGACTATAGATAATTTAAACAAGCATACAAAGAAACTCATGCTACAGTTTCAGATATCAGGGTGAGAAAGCCCCGAGACTTTCTGATGACTTGGCAGGATACTACCTTGTACTGGCTTACCATTATACCTCCCTAAGAATGTCTATCATGAAGGAATTAGGGATCCATGAAACTAAGCTGATCAAATGTCCCTATCTGATGTTACTTATGTTGTTTGCTTTAAGCAGTATTCTTCAAGTTTACTACAGAAAAGTTTCATGTGAATATATTCAATGTGCCTGAAGCATTCATTCCTACCAATCCTCAAACTCAGTTCTCAGGTGGACAAGGTCAGGGCAGAAATTATCATTTCCATTATTCGGATAAAGACACTGACTCATGGAGAGGTCAAGTGGATACATAAGTTCACAGGACCATTAATTTAGTTAGAACTTGGTCTTCACTATAGTTTTTTTACTCCAAATTCATTCTGGATTTTCCATTTAAAGTTTCAGGCATTCAAAATACTGCGAAAGCCAGAAACTGCACGAGGTCTGAGATCATCTCATATTTATTCTTTGAGAATATAATATTTGACTAATTCATGATGACAGGAAGATGCATGCTTTGGAAGCAAGTAATATAACCCGAACAAAAAGCTGACAATAGACATCATATTTTAGATAATTCTCACATAACCCAAAAGACTATGGTGGTGGAGTTTTCCAAAACAGGTAAAAGCAAATCTCCACTGACAACTGGAGTTTCAGGAGGACGAAGAAATAAAGTTGGATGACCTGGGAACCAGAGAAATCCTAGATCCGTCACCAATTGCTCAGAGTTTAGAGCCATGGCCCTTTACTTCTTAGAATCACCTTCTCATGTAAAATGAAAGTTTGCTCTAGTGGCATTTCTCAGTGGGGCACCATTGGTATTCTCTGAAGGGCAATTCATTATGTGGGATAATTCCCAACACTGTAAGACCTTTCGCACCTCTGACTCCTCTCCAAATGCTAGAGGTGTCCCCATTATAATGGCAAACAAACACCCCTTCTCATTTCCAAATTCTTGCCCCAGCCTTCTGGATGGGAACTAGTAGACTAGATGAAGTCTTTGCTTCCCGCCAGGTCTCTGATTCTGCCATCTATAACTGTTTATATCCATCATACTAATAGCAGCTAGTTATTAGTGAATACACTATTCTTTGACAAATGTTCTTTAGTTGAAAAAAAGTGACCTTCAAGTTGGGATTCAATAACTTTTTATCAAATCAGTGTTGTCAGCAGTTTGGGAGATCACCTAGTATAATCATTGTATAGATCACACAGCATAGTAAAATTGTCACACAATTACCTAAGAGTCGGATCTCCTTCACCTTATCCAGGGGCTCTTTGTATGGCATCATATTTCCACTCATTTGACACCTCATTTTCCTAAGCATCCTCCTACTATGGTAAAATGAGCATTTCCCAAATTGGCGGAAATTTCCTCATAGTGCTATAGTCCACTTAATGCTCTCTGAAAGATCATCTACTTAGTAGCTTGTAGAAACATAAAAAGAAATGTGCCTACCTAAGGTGAGCAACTGTTCATTTTTTGAAATGGGAGGCCCTAGAGCATGAAAAAGGGAACATATTGCAATCTTTTTCTAACCAATTTTGTCATCTGGATTTCAATCATGCTGAATCAGTGGCAATTACCTTCAAATAGCTATTTCGTGACTCCTGAAAACCTTTACTTTATACATTTCCTCCCAGAAACCAGTCACATAGTTAAGAATCTAAAACCATTCTAAAATAGTCCCCAAAGCAGAAGAAAACAGGAAATGAATATGCACACAGAAGACATTTAAGTGATGAGTGCTAATTAATACGGCATTTGTGGGAAACTAAGATATCATTCTTAGTCACCCCACACTGAGCTACCTGATACCTGCCTATAAATATTGTGAACCTTTTACATAAGAGGACCTAGAAACAGGTTCTTTTCTTCAGAAATTTATGGAATCACAAACCCTTTAAAAAGCATGACCATTTGATTCTTATAAAATGTGCGGTTGATCCATTGCCGTTTTACAGAACAAAAAACTGAGCAGAGTCTAAAGAGTTAAATAATCTGCCCAAGACATACTGTTAGTAGTGACCAAGTCTTAAAACTAAATCTTTTCACTCTGGATTTTAAGCACTTTCCTCCACCCAGGCCTCCCTGCCATTCGCTGTGAGATCTCTGTGCCCTGGCAATGCAATACCCAAAACAGCCTGCAGACCTAACACCCTTGCACTTTAAATTAATGTGCCAGCCTCCTCACACCAGACTGTGAGGTTTTGCAGGCTAAGAACCACACCTGCCTTTCCTCTACATAGCCAGCACAACACCTGGTAAGGAGCAGGCACTTAATACTCACTGAATGCAGGAAAAAGAATGCCTCCCTGGGGTTAGTTGCAAATTTTCCTCTCTATGTTAAAATTTAAAGGTTTGCAGAATTATCAGACATAGCACACGGTGCAATGAGGTTACTCCTTAATACTGAAAGGAAAATTCATGAGGAAATTTAGGCTATATTATATTCACTATAGGCAAATTTGTGCAAGCTCATCACTGTTTATTAACAAATAAAGAAAAAGCTGAAAATATAGAAATTAAGAGGAACATATTTAAGAAAAAATTTATACCTGGTTCTAAAATTTGCACTATATTTTTATGCAATGACACTTATAACTGAATTACCATTATATTCTAGTGTAAATAAAGGCACCAAAGGAAATAAACTGCAGTTTTTAATATGGTGTACATAGAAAAATAATAGAGTTAATTAAGGTTTTATGTGTATGAAATAGAGAGCCCTGCAAAATATACTAGGATCTTCAACAAAGATTTTCCATCAAAATGAATTCATTCGTCTATTCAACAAACATGCCTACACCCACAAGAAAAAATCATAAGCAGCACGTTCTATCATTTATAGTATATCTTTTTGTTTTTTCAGACAACTCTTCCCCCACCCCAGATGAAATCTTTATAGGAACTCTAGTACACAAATAAGATAAAACAAAAGCTCCTTTGGTCTAAAGGGGTGGTAGAGGGGGCCATACTAGCTCAACTTCTCTTTTTCAGAAGTCAGTTACAAAATCATTCGTCTCATCTCCAAGCATCTGGACTTTAAGCAAATGTTTTGATTTTCCTTCCTGTCCATATGGTGGGCATCAATGTAAATGCATTGTTCGTGTCCATTCTCCTATAAATAGGTATCTGTCTCACTTCTTCCCCAGCTTCCCACCCCTTTGTTTTTTGTTTCTTAATATTCTCTCTTACCATTCTCTTTTCCATTCTCTCCATTCCCCACAGTGTAACATCTCCACACTGAAAACATTGACGATCAGCCATGGTTCTTAGCTGCATCCCCTATACAAATGCAGGCTAAGTTTTGCACAGGACCCTGGGATGTACACTCTATGCAGAGTCCCCAAAGTATGAGGCTGAAGCACTGGGTTGTTCATAGCAGGCAACGGGAAACCACCATACTTGCCGATAGTGGAGAGATCCTCACAGAGTTTGCAGAAAAGACCACAAAAAGAGCAGGAAATATCGGTAATGTATCAAGGTATTTTACATTTAGTAATTTTTAAACTTTTTTTTCATGGAAAAGAGTATTAATCAGTTATTAGTGGATCAGGCTAATATTTGAAATCACTCGGTGTTTTTGTCAGATTTGAAGATTTGACCAGTATTTGATGTGACAGTGCAACTCGCTGTCAGAATGGTCATTTAAGCTTTTTCCTTATCCCCAAAGGGGCTTGATCTAAGGCATCTAAGCCCAAGCAGCCTTGACCCTGTCACAGACACCACCACTGTCTTTCACTTGGAACAGCCTAAATATATTTTTTAATTTTAATGTTTATTTATTTTTGAGAGACAGAAAGAGAGCACAAGTGGAGGAGGTGCAGAGAGAGAAGGGGAGACACAGATTCTGAAGCAGGCTCCAAGTTCTGAGCTGTCAGCACAGAGCCCAATTGCAGGGCTTGAACCCACGAATGGCAAGATCATGACCTGAGCCACAGTTGGACACGTAACCAACTGAGCCACCCAAGTGTCCCTGAACAGCCTAAATATTTAAAAGACCAAAATAACAAGTGTCCTCCCTATAAGGAAACATGACCACAGAGCAACAGGGTGAGCCGTGACAGAAGCAGACAAGAATCTTGCAGTGATCTTATAGGAACCTAGGTCAGGGATGAAGTAGGGAGACAGAAGAGATGAGAGCTATAACATGTTTACTCAGAAACATAAAAAAAAAATATGATCAAGTAAAACAAATAAACAGACTGAGACCAGGGCTGATGATCAGCGAGAATGTGCTAGTGCTGCCTGACTTATTAGAGCACAAAACATCTTCCATCTAGCTCCATATACAGTCACCATCCTAAATAATTCCTTCAAATAATCAGTGATCCAGCAACCAACATGCTAACCAGACAGACCTCCTGGATCCTGACCCAGCTCTTGGAATGGCATCTACACCACTGGTCATTACTCTGCTCTGCAAACTATTAAAGAATGTTAGTATTACTCCTGATGGAGAATCATTTGAAATGGAACAGCTGTTAGGTAGAATATAAAGAAAAACTAGACATCATAGTTCATTTCACAAGGCATACTTTTATAATGTATATCTGTTTCACATGATCACTGATACTAGACCATCACATTAGATTCAAGCATTAAAACTCTTCACCTCATTTCCCTTAATTAGAATCAAGTATGTAGTACCTTCTAACACTGCTGTTATGGGACTAAATGGAGGGACTCATGTTCACATTTAAGCACTTCAAACCTTTTGGAATGTCATGGCTATACACACACACACACACACACACACACACACACACAATATTACAATTATTATTACAAATGCATGCATTATTAAAATGTCAGAATTCTCAAGTAGGAAACTGAAGACCAAACCCAAGTCATTCAATCAATAGAATAACTTTAATAAATTTAGGACATCTAATGTTACAATTCCACATCCAAATTTTCTCTAAAATTTATCAGATCACTTCTAAAAAACCAGGGAAAATAAGAAGGATGACTGGGTAACCTCTGCAGGAATCAGAGAGTATGCCCTACAATTATTGTGTTCTCACTGCAACCCATACAGTATCTGCCATATAATTAGAAGCACAAGAAGAGAAATGATTTGAAAGTCAATGAATAGTTTACAGAAACATTTATAGGTATCTCATTGAATATTTACAATAATCTATTATACACATTTTATAGATAAGGACACAGATTCAGAGAAGCCCCTTATAGTAAGTAAAAGAGATAGGGATTAAGTCGTTATTGAATTAATAAATGCCTGGCCTAAGCCTATAAAATGACTTTGGCACAAAATAAACACCCAAAGGCAACTCTTATTCATTTACCAGGGTTGCAAACCAATTGTCATTTCCTTTGAGAAGTTTCCTCAAAGACCTAGATAAGCTAAAGCTGTTTATTTAGTGCCTTCGCAGTCTGCTAGTATCTCCTTCAACATTCATCAGACTTGATTTAATTTACATAATTGTCTTCCAACCAGAGCACCTAGAAAGAGTTGGCTCACTTGAATCAGAATCCAAACAAGCTGCAGACATTCCAACAACTATGTGAAAGATAAATAAGTAGGTATATCTACCTTAATTGACCTCTCTCTCTCTCTCTCTCTCTCTCTCTCTATATATATATATATATATATATATATATATATACACCCAGGACCTGGTACAGTTCCTGGAGTTTGTCAGATGTATGAATATAAAATGAACAGGACTAAAGTAGACACAATTGATTTGGACTTAGATATAGTTTAAATCCCAATAGAGCTTACTATAGAAAAAATTAGGGAAAACATGATATTCTATGGAGGAGTATACCAAGGATATCAAATAGATAGAAAAGGAAATGGTAACTTATAAAACTGACAGAAAAGAGAAAACACTGAGGAGAAACTTCAACTACTTATGACCTATTAGAATTCTCATTTACTATGGAAGAACACTGATGGACTCTTGACCCCTGATGGACTTTTCCCCATTCTTCCATAAAAGAAGCAAATGTAAGAGTTTCTTCTCTAGATCTGACTCTGACTAAAGAAAACAAAAAGATGTTTTGGTGAAGTGTGTACTAGAGGAAACTTGAAAGAAAATTATTTATATTTGAGCTAATAGTGGCACATTGTCAGTCAAGAATTAAGATCTTAGGATTTGATCCTCAATTTTTCCAATAAAAATTTTAGTATGACCCCATAGATACAAATTCTACAACAGAAAAGACCTCAAAATTGAGAGTCCTGAATAACAAAAACAAAAACATGTTTGATTAAAAGTAAAGTGGTAAGAGGGGTAGTCACAAAGCAAACACAGAGGAATTTGCTAGACAACAGAAAAGTCAGTTTAAGTACATAAAATGTCTATCTACTGTATCATGGTTATATAAATGGGCTGTATGTCTAGAATAGGCTGAATTTGAACACTAGCTCAGCAACCTAAGAGATATTTAAGTTCTTAACTTGTCCACCTACTAAACGGAGATAATACATACCTCATAAAGCTTTTATGAAAACTAAATGAGAAATCGTATATAAAGTGCTCAGCACAGTTCATGGCATATATAAATAATCAGTTAAACATGTGTATGTACTTGTATGTGTACATGGGCATGTGTGTGCATGAGTGTAGTGGTCAGTGTCATGTTAGTAGTAGGTAGTATCATTGTTATCAACACCAGGGCTGCCATGCTATGAGTAGCACTGTCATTAGTAGTAGTACCATGTCATCATCATCATCATTATCTTCGAGATTATTATCATTATCCCCATTATCTTCTGAACTTGGTCAAGGAGAACATGTTTTTAAGTCACACCAGAGTAAGAAAAATGATAAGATATAAAGCTTGGTGCTTGAAACACATGTGGAAGAGGCTGAATGACTTGAATTCTACTTTGTTTCTACTTCTCTAGGAAGGTAGACCATGTAAACAGAAAAGATAAAACAAACTTGAGTAAGAGAAACTGAAGCACCAAGATAGAAGAGGTAAGACCAAGACCTACTATATTTATCTATCATATAATATATATATCATATATATTACATATTCATGTATATACAATCAATGGAATAATTTGCAGGTAAATATGAATCACATAACCATGGTAGATATTTGTATTGTCATGAGGAGCAGGAAATCAGCCAAAACCTACAATTGTGAAACCTATGTTGAAAAGGTTGGCAGGAGATGAATTTTCAAAATTGTAGACCAGTGAGCATTGATCGCTAGTGAAATTCTAGGGGGCATGTTTTCTAAGCATGCAGTAAAGGGAGCACTGCTCACCAGAAGTGAACATGTCAGGGATACTGAAAAGAAGCTTAGACTATCTGACCTCAAGATTACTTCCCCAGAGCCTGTAAGAGTCAAAGCCCTATGATTCCTTAATTTTAGACAAATCAAACGAAATAGAACTGTAATGTAACTCTAGAACTCAGTCACTGTTACTAGGCTGACTTGAAATAAATCATTCCAGAAGAAACCATGTCTCTCTTGCTTTGAATAGGTAAATACTAAAACCTAGCTTTGATAAGAGACTGGTCTTGAATCCTCTAAACTCACTCATTTGAGGAATATGATCTTTTGCTCTGGGCTAATCTTTCACACAGTGATACATAATGCATAAATTCTGATACAAAATGGCACTAGCTCTACATTTTAGCTACAAACTAAATTGAATACATTAAATAAAACAAATGGCTACATACCAATATAATTTCCTAATTAGAACGGTTGAAATGAACATGTGTTTTTAAACATTTTACAGATTTAAAGAGGTTTGAACCTATGAAATACTTTTTCTGATTCAAACATTTAAAATTCCATATATAATTGTTGCTGAGTGCATATAAATGCTAGAAACTGTTCACTGGCATCTTCAAATCGAATTTTCCCCTTAATAATTTAATAGAACAAAAACTCTATAATAAACATTGTTATTTTCTTCCAGGAAAGAACTCAGTAATCAAATGAAGTGTCATTAGCAAAGATTCTTGATGCTGACAAAAGTAAAGAGAAATCATCAAAGAGGCCAGGAATGTTAGAAAAAGCAGTAATCAGTTATCAAAAATCTCCCAACAAATAAGAGCCCTGGACCTGATGGCTTCCCTGGGGAATTCTACCAGACATTTAAAACAGAATTAATCTCAATTCTTCTCAAGCTATTCCAAAAAATAGAAATCGAAGGAAAACTCCCGGACTCATTTTATGAAGCCAGCATCACTCTGATTCCCAAGCCAGACAGAGATCCAGCAAAAAAAGAGAACTACAGGCCAATATCCTTGATGAATACGGATGCAAAAATCCTCAACAAGATCCTTGCAAATCGAATCCAGCAGCA